>NC_089325.1:2730979-2758479 GCF_036669915.1 Pocillopora verrucosa
TCAATGGTGAGATGTTCTCTATGACGCATTTCTGTTTGGTGAGTTCTTCCTGGATAAACATTCTCATCATACCCTTTGAATTGTGAAATACACATATCACTTTTCTGTTCCTTCACTGCAATGGTTGATGGTATGCTCATTCAGGAAGTCAAGGAGCTCTGCACTACAGTTGTCACCGTGAAACACACGTTGGTGTTTGTCTTCAACTGTCTTGGCACAGATGAGGATGGGGTAGTGGACACGTTTTTCATCAATCATGGCCTCATTCTGGATTGGAGGATCTTTATAAAGTACTGCATTTGGTCGATCTTTTATCTTTCTTTAATTTTTTATATATTTTTTGGGTTGAAACACTTTAAACATTTCTGAAGAAACTTGTGGATGCCTTCATCTTTGTGGATAGCCAGATAATGTAGGTCTTAAAACTTCCTGTTATAATCTTCAAGGTAATGATAGGTATCTGTTCACTCTCGGTCTGTAGATCCAGTCATTACAGGCGGGGCATCTGCACCCCTCAGATAGGTGTTGGCGGAACTTTTCTTGGTCATGACCACAGTTGTATTCGTGGCAGAAATACTTAAATTGGACACCAACAAAATAATAGCAAGATAGAGAATACAGAAATTTTCAACTTGCCTGAAACTTTGGACTGTGTTATCGAAGAGAGGGAGAAGATTTCTTGAGCACTTGACGTTCGAATGGCGAGGGATAGAAGAGCGAATCAAGGAATTTCTCCTGGTTTTAACATAGCAAACTCCGCCCTTACTACTGATTGGTTACTGCTCGTACCTGGTACAAACCTCCCAACGGGTTATCATATAATGCCCCGACATAAAAAACATTATGTCTAGACATAATTTTTGTCTATACAAAAGGCAACTGTGGAAATAAGTATCCTCTTCGAGAAGCAGGATCTGATTACATGCTGTTGGATCTTTGTACACAACCATGAAAGGATAGTCCACGGTTAACACCTTAATTTTGTATGTGGAGCAGAAATGGTTTGAAATTTTTAAATCTCATTCAATCTACATGGACCTTCAGGTACACCTGTAAAAAATGAAAATGAAGTTTACTAGTAATAATAACAATACAATATAAAATAGATTTTTTAAAAATACATACCTACGTCCTGATGTAATTTGTGGGCTTATCACAGTTGGACATGAGTATAAAGGCGTATGTTTTCATAATGGTTCCAGGCCATATAATTCTTGTCTTTATGCAGATGAGCCATAGTAAGGATGATGGCCCAGGCACAACATAGTTGGTCTTCAGGGTTCTTTATTTGAAGTATGCAATGTTTGTTCTGTAAGAGAGTCTGTTTAGCTTTCTTCCCAAGATTAAAATTGGATTTTGATCTTGGCTTACCATCTGGTTTGGGAACCTTTGTTATGGTTTGATCAGTTTATTTGAAAGGATTCACGTTTGAAACAAATACCATGTAAAATTTATCATTACAGCTTAGTATTAGATAAAAATAAAATTTTAATTATTGAAAAATTACTTGAATTTAACTTCTTGGCCAGGGATACTAGATATGCGTTAAAACGTTCCAAACCCACACGCATTTCCCCCACATGAAAATTGGTAGATTGTAAATTCGTTGGGCTGCATATTTAAATGCACATGGTGATGCGGTTCTGCATCGCAAAGAGTGTCACATATTGACCTATAACAAAAATTGCATCACATTCATTTCTGTTGTAAATCCTTAAGGAATCATTTTCGTTAAGTGAGTGAATATTTAATTTCTCTCGGTTTTTGCTAGGTTTTCACTTGTATCTCTCTCGCTTTTTGCTTGGTTGTCTCTCAGTTTTTTTGTGTTCATTGTATTATCTCTCAAACAAATGATCCTTTTTTCAGTCATAAATATTCTATGTCACATAGCGTTGCATGATTTAATGATTCCTGTCTTACCTTTCCACGTGGGGTGCACAGTTGTCTAAGCGCAGCAGAATATCTTTTGTTTTGAAGAATATTCTTCCACGTACGTTGGGATCCTTGTGGGGTAAACTGTAATTCAAATGAGGGAGCCTTTGTTTCTTCTTCTATGGCTTCAACGGCTTCTGCAATCGCTATCATTTCTTCGTCCCTAACATCGTCATGGTATGGAATTTTCGTGACCATATTGTCTTCTCTGTACTAAAAAAGCGGGAAGATGTTATCTCAAAGTCAGTTAGGTGCAACTGCTGGTGTAGAATAAAGCAATACTTGTGAGTTTGCTTTTATAGACATTATACTAATGAATTCTGGACATGATCAGGCAAGGATTGGATTTTGCCTATGTTATGCTATTGACTTTTGGACACGTTTGGGAAAGGGAGGGCATGTATGGGTAGCTTTGCAAAAATTTTTATTTACAAAAAATGTTTATTAAATAAAACCTCATTTACAAATGGGACGTATGTTCTCCTTTGTGGATAGCACCCAAGATAACAAGAACTTCATACAAGAGTAAACTTAAAAAGTCGATATAACATGATTTACAAAATGTGCCCTTGCAACAGTTTCTTTTTTGCTGTTAGCTAAATAAACCATTACCTCAGGTTTTTTCTGTTAGTCGTCCCCAAAAAGATGTATGAAAAAGCATGGCTCTAAAAGGAAACAAATAATATCTTTCAGTTTGTATAAAAAATCTAATTCGTGAATTGACCTTATTTACTTACGAAAGTTGTTCAGGTTCAGCCATCATGGTTCTTCTTTTATGCAAATTATTCAACTGAAAAATCAAGTGTACTTCGAAATTAAATACTAGGTATTTTTATATCAAACCATCTCTTTATTTAATATTCACTAACAATCTCATGTTGGTAAATGAAATGCAGGGATCCTTTCGTTGATTAAGAAATGGTATTCTCACCCTGGAACACTGATAAGGCAAAGAATTTGACAACGTTTGTAACCAACGCTTCGCGTATACCAAAACATTCGCTAATGATCCAACTCTTTTTTTTATCTTTTTCTTTAATTAACAAAAGATACTGTATTGTTACTATAAAACACTGATATGGCAAAGAATTCGCAAACGTTTTGCGTGTACCAAAACGTTAGCTAAGCAAACCAATGTTTTATTTTACCTTTTCCTTTAATTAACCAAAGATACGGTATTGTTACTCAGAGAACATTAACGGGGCAAAGAATTTAAAAAAATGTATCTACATGTTTGTAAATGACGTTTCCCGTATACCAAGACTTTAGTTAATAAACCAGTGCTTAAATTTACCTCTTCCTTTAATTAACAAAAGATACAATATTGTTATCCATAGAACACTGATACAGCAAAGAATTCGAAAACGTTTGTAAACAACGCTCTGCATGTACCAAAACATTAGCTAATAAATCAATTTACCTTTTTTATTGAATAAAGGAGGCAGTATTAAATGGTATCTGAGGACCTTGAGTTTCTATTGTGGTTACAAAATCAGAATTGTTGGTGATGCAATGACAAGGTCTATGCTTATCACATAAAAGAAAAATATGATTTGATTTAGTTACCGATATTATTTACCGGTAAGTTGTGGAGGTGTATTTTACTACACAAGGAAGAAATGTCTGGAAATCGCTGAAAACAATAAGCACCCTGTTATCTTTGATGGCAACATGGCCTTCAACCAAAAAATGAAGAGATAATTGAATACTGTACGATTTGCCTAATGATGGTTGATACTGATTTGCGGAATGCCACCACATGTGGTATTGCAGCGTGAACGTATCAGGGTCTTAAAAGATAAAAGCTCCATTAGAGTAATTATCCATAAACATAAATTTTTAGCAAACTTTTTTAGTCCGTGGAAACGTCAACAAGATGACCACATTCTTAACCTTTTCATTGCTAGTAGTTTTCCGCTTTCTACATTTGTAAATTTATTTTTTCTGTTTCAACCGTTACAGATCAAGGTTGGTGGAGAAATGCAGAAAATAATTATTCGTTACATAGTGTGTTTGTTGATTCTTTTTGTAATCAAAGATTTATTTTCTTTTACTGCTACTACTATTGTTCATCCATCGTTTCAGTTTAGATTTTGAACATTATATTTTAGTCAGTTTAGATACTGTAATCCTGGGTCAGCGTTGAAATAAAGCTTTGAAACAATTACTAGTGTTGTTTGCTCAGGCATTTAGCATGTAGATAGGTCCTCCCTTGGCTCTCCCCTCTTTAGGTTAGTTATAAAATAAACTTTGAAAGAAATACAAGCATAGTTTGCTCAAGTATTTAACACTTGAATGGACTCTCCCTCTACTCTACTTCAGCAATCCCTCGGCTCTCCCCTCGGCTTTTCCTTGTGCTGGTGACCTGCTCTCATGGCTTGATGATTACATGTCCGCACGTAAACAGTTTGTCCAAGTATCAGGATATCAGTCCAGGTCCAAAACCATCACATTAGGAGTTTCCCAGGGTTCAATATTTGGGCCCAAATTGTTGTAAACAGCCTTTCAGAATTGATAACAAGTGGTGATTTATTCATGTTTGCTGATGATACCACAATTGTTACAATACAAGCTTATTTATTGCTAGCTTATTTATTGTTACAATGCAATTGGCAAGAACATTGACAACATAATCTTGACATTACAAGCTATATTAGTTTTCAATAAAGTCTACGAGTCGTCAACTTCCCCTGTCGCCATGAATGATCAACTGAAAAGGTTCAAAGGAATGGTCAGGGGCTAACTTTGTTGGCTCAGTTGAATTGCGGTCAGCTGAGCTTGTTGCTAGCAGAAAACGATCATGTGTAAATTTCCTCTGAGTTGAAAACAAACCTTTTGAAGGTGCTTCTTTGATTACATGTTTTTATGATTGCGGCATGATTGATTTTTCCTTCCTGTAAGATACAATGGGTGGCTGGTTAAAAGATATGTGCAAGTCTAGGCTCCTGTTGAATGATGTGCCAGTGTTCCATGAGAACCTTTTAAAGATTTGGTGTGGCCGGGTTATACATGGTAACAAACGGTAAAATTTCTTTCACATTCTTTGTTTTGTTACAAAGGGTCTTTGTTCTGAAGAACTGAACTCCAGTATGGATTTTATGCATAAACGTCACAGGATAGCCTCTGAGTCTTTGCTGAATATCTCGTTTGTGTTTATCAAAATTCTCCTTTACTGAGTTGGTTCTTAACACACAGTGCTTCTCCTTTGATAAAACCATTTTTTGTTTTAAAAGGGTGACAGGATGAGAAGTGAGTATTCTGAAAAGTTTCAGTGAGCTTGATGTGGGTTTGTGAATCGAGAATTTTAAGAGTTGAGGTCCTTTGAATATCTCTGTGCTAAAAAAAACAGTGTGTTCAGGTGACATTTCAGAAGTAAACTTGATTGTGGGGTGGAATGAGTTGGCGAAGTCTACAAAAATAAAAATTTCCTCTATTGGAATGTTCCACCTCTTGCAGATGAATGGTCTAAGGGGACTAGCTAATACCAGTCATTTCTCTAGGTCTGCCAAGAAAATAACAGAAAAAGTGACTGCCATTTTAGTTCCCATAGACGATTGGTGTGCCAACGGGTGTTTTCTTACGGATTTTAGTCCGCATGTAAAATTCTGGTATACGTGGTTGCTTAAGGCTAATTGTGAGTCTTTTGGTTGATGTGTCCCAAGTAGTGTAGTTTATTAACCAGTTTGTTTACTTTTCGGGCAGTGTCTTGCACAATAGGTGATGGGAGAGGCTTGTAAACATTCGTGTCAGTCTGACAGATTAATAGCCCACAAATTCAAGTCTGAAGCACTGAAGACTTTGAATCAGAACTTTATTGACCCCTCGTCACACTGGAAATACAGTAATGGTACCATTGAGTAAAAACTATCATCTAAATGTCTTGGGTTAACAATCGACAACAAGCTTTCATGGGCATGCTAGGAGCATATTGTGAATGGTTTTAGGTCGTCCAGCAAAAAAGTGGCAGTTTTAAAACAGATAAAGTTTTTACGGAAACCAATCTTTGAAACTGTTTATTACAAAACAATTATCTCTAGTGTTTTGTACTTCATTGTAATTTAGGGGTTTTGTTTTTCAGTATTAATAGATGATATTGATCGAGTTCATTTACTAGCAAACAGAATTATTTACAATCTACCCCACGATATCCATTGTGATGATATCATGAATGCTCTACACTGGAAATTTTATAACTTCATTTTACATCAAAAGACTTTTAGCTATTATAATGTCCACGGCAGAAAACAGGCATGAACTACTCCACAAAACAGCTTTAATTTCTGTAAACACAAAACTTGGTTACCACATGTGATCTTGTTATATATCTCTTAAAGAAAAACAAATGCCCGGATCACTTAACTAAATAACCACTGACGTATCATGAACATTACAGTTACCAAAAATAATATCTATTATGGAAACAGTGTCGAATCCCTTAATTACTTAATAGTTAAACCTGAGACTACCTATCACTTTGCAAAGCCCTTAAGTGTCAAGATTCATAGCCGAGAACTGAAGTAGGCAGATCTTCCCTCGAGCACAGAGCTGCATTATCCTGGAACCTCCTTCCTGATGACATCAAAAACTGTTCTAACTTAGCTACTTTCAGGAGAAAACCTAAGGAAAATAAGAATATTCTAAAATCTACTCTTTCTGTGGAATATGAAGAGCATGAATTTGAACTTGAATGTGATCTTTCTTTTGTGGACTCTTGCAGAGAGTTTGCATGCCCTAGTAGTCTTTGTG
Organism: Pocillopora verrucosa; assembly: GCF_036669915.1. Taxonomy (NCBI): domain Eukaryota; kingdom Metazoa; phylum Cnidaria; class Anthozoa; order Scleractinia; family Pocilloporidae; genus Pocillopora; species Pocillopora verrucosa. Next base: position 2,737,658 of record NC_089325.1, read on the forward strand.
CTAGTGCCGATCGCACGGGCAATGATTCCGACAATATTTCTCACTGACTACAATAGTGGCTGTGATTTAGGTTCAGATGGTAAGGATGATATAGAGTCAGAGCTAAGAGATGTTGAAGCAGACTCTGTTGGTAACAATGAGGAAGAGAATGTAAAGAAGTTTGTACAGGATACCTCGCTCAGTGGATGTGAAACAGAAAATGGGATGCTCCATAAATCATTTCAAACAACTTTCACAATGGTGTAAAGATTTGCATAGAAGTGGAAATAAGGATGGTGCTGCTCACTAGCCAAAAAGTGGTGTTATGTACAAACTTTACTGAAAGAACTGGATTTTTCTGAACCAAAACATTACCGGTTTTGTTTTGGTAATGACCGTTTAAGTCACTATGGGTTGACGCAATCAAGAGATGAACCTTGACCTCATTGTGGTAATTCAGGAACAATCCCATACTACTTCTTGGGCCTATCAGATGAAGTAAAAGAACTGGTGCACCTCTCCAGAAATGAGCCAGAAAATGACTGGCCATTAGTAGCAACCTGACCACTTGCTTCCTGATGAGTTGAAAGATGGTTGGGGGAGCCAGTGAAGCATGAAATTGGGGATGGAACAAGGCTTGCAGAACTTGCATATGTTTGGGATCCAAACACAATTTGGACTCTCCTGGTCAGGTGCACTTATCCAGATTACAATGTTTTCATTTCTGCTACTGAAATTGTTAACTCTGCTGAGGTAGGTGTTGGCCTAAAGAAGATCAAGGGTTGATCATGTGGTAGAATATTTCAACATTTTCCAAGGGTACCACATGGAGATCCTCGTAACTTTGCTTATTGTGCTAAGTTGAGAATTTTTTTTAAAGATTGCTAACTTTTTTTGTACTTGTCCTTTTTTCCTTACATCTCTCTGCGGTTTCACTGAATCCAGAAATGGAATCCCTTATCCTACACACAGAGGTCCAACTAATTTTTCACAAGTTCTAGGGGATTGCATGGAGGTGTAAAAATGTTTAGGAAAATAAAGGTGTGCGTAAAATCAGTCTCTAACATTTCTGGGAATATTGACCAGAAATGGGATTTGAAGTAGATTTAAGTTGATAATTTGTCGATGGACTCTAAATAGTTTCCCTTAGACACAGAGTGCTTTGGTGTAGTTGGGTGACTGTCTGGTGTTGTTTAGAGGATTTTTATTCCCCTTGTACATGATTATTGATTGATAATTATATGTATATGTTACACAAAGTAATGGATACAAAGTCAATACAAACCGCCATACTGTATTCTGCTCTCCTCCACACAATCAGAAGGTCCCGAATCTGGTTGCCAGTACCACAATCTCTTTCTTTTTCAAAAAAGAAACAAACAAACAATCAAACTACTAAAAGGTCCAAGAGAAAATAAACAGGAATCCTGGTGTACCTAAACAGGTGCTTAGACTTTTACTCCAGTAACTAAACGTTTTGCACTCTGTAAGTGAAAGTGGCCCAGTAGGCATCAGGCCAAATTTCAACTGTTACACAGTTTCTTAGGTTGTTAAGACAGTACATAGTCAGCTAAAGCTCTTGGGGGGCCAGCTAAGTCTTCCCGACTGCTGCGGGGTAACTCTCTCTCCTGTGGGAGTCATTCCTGGACAAGTCTTGTCAGGCACTTTCAAATTTGAGTACCAAGACTTCCTAAAGAAAACAAAATTTTAGACATTTGAGATAAAATTCATACACAAACCAAAACATTTAAGGAGGACTAAGTTCTAACCTCAACAAAAATATTGTTTAATTTGAAGGCATATTTACCAATGTTCTTTCCTGCTGGCCAGGAAGTACTCATGATAGCCACGTATTCTGGACCAGTAACATTTGCAGTTAATTGCAAAACAACCATCGCTCTCTCGATGATGGTGTTCTTCTTTGAGGCAGTGTGTATGCCTGCAGCCCATTCCTAAGGACACCATTCACTACAACAAGAACTCCATCCCAAGAAGCTTACAATAGTGCACACACACACACACACACAAATTATAATAATAATGGTTTATTAACAGTTTATCCACCTAATGGCTCTTTACCTGTTAAGAACTACAATATCAAAATGGAAAACTGCAAATAAAAAAGTGTGAAATCTACAATAAAATTATATATAGCAACTTTATTTAAATAATAACATATAACATATTATTATTAAAAAAGGGTTATAGAAGGGAGGAACTTAACCCTCATTGTAAACTATACCTCAGATATAAAAATTTAATACTATGCAATATACATATACATACTGAAACATTTTACATACAGGCATATATATATAAATATAAAATCTAAACAAAGAAGACATATATAAGATAACAATTTTCTTCAAAATTATAATTAAATAATGTATAATACATAGAATAATTTAATTTCTAGCTATAGGCCTAGTTAAAAAATGTAGATTTAAGAGCTTTCTTAAAAGCATTAATTGAGTCAAGTTCAACTACTGATGACGGTAAACTGTTCCATGTGTCGATATGTCTGTGCCAAAAAGAGTACTTAAAGATGTCTGTACGGCAAAATGGTTTAAATAGTTTACACTGATGACTTTTTCTTGATTGCCTGTTACTGAAGGATATGTAATTATTAGTGTTTACAGAAGAGTGTCCTTTAATGAACTTAAAAAGGTGAACCAAACTAAGAAACTCTCTGCGCTGAACTAGTGTCGCTAGTTTCAAGGATTTCAGTCGGTCTTCATACGGAGTGTCTTTACCAATGATCCATCTTGTAACGTTCCTTTGCACGCATTCAAGTTTTTCTATCAGATATGCTTGGCGAGGATACCACGCTTGACAAGCCTACTCGAGTATTGGACGGATCATGGATCTATAACCAGTAAATAGAGCCTTAGAGTGAGATTCAAATGTCCGCTTGAGTAAGCCCAATAATCTGTTCGATCTTGCAACAACAGACACTACGTGGGATTTCCAAGATAAATCACTGGAAAGAACTACCCCAGGATGTTTGTGTGTAGGTACTTGGGTAAGTAGCTTGCTATTAATAGTATAGTTGCACGGAGAGGGATTTCTAGCCCTGGTGAGCTTCATGGACTCGCATTTGTCAGCATTTGTTCCTAAAAGCCACGAGCCACACCAATCAGTGACTTTATCTAGACACTCCTGGGCAGTGATAGACGTTTGATCCCATCCGGACCATGAGCTTTTGTAACGTTTAAACCAATGAGCAATTTCTCAACCTCAGATTTAGAGCAAAGTAGACTTGAGATAACTTGACCAGTAAAAGGTTGAAGATCGTCACGTAACTTCTCAGGAATACCAGGACTCTCTATAAAAACCGATGAGAAGAAGTTGTTGAATAGCTGTGCTTTATCGAAGCTTTTTGAAGCCTTTTGGTTCTCCAGGGATACTTCAGGTGGAATAGATCGTGATTTCGTCTTAGATTTTATGAAAGTCCAGAAACGTTTAGGATTGTTACTGTTTTGAAGAGACTGAACTTGGTGCCATTAGCTCTTGTTTATTTCAGATTTGACCTTGTTTCTACACTGCTTATATTTTTCCCAGTCAGATTGAAGTTGAGATGACTTAGCTTTTTTCCATAAGCGTTTCCGTTTGTGAAAAAGGCGAAGAATTGCAGATGTTAACCAAGAGACATTTTTTTCTTTTCAAATGATGTGTATTGATGTTTTTATTAACAGCAGCAAAGAACAATTCTTTCCATTTAGTCCACATTTGATCAACATTGTTCTCTAAGAATACATGGCCCCATGGGGCATTAGAAAGATCAGAGCGAAAACCTTCCCAATTTGCATTTTTGTAATCGTAAACGATCTTTGGAGCTTGATTTGGACGGGAAATAAAGACATTAAAGTCGGAACAAACAACGTTATGATCTGAATTTCGAAGGCCACAGTCTATCTCAACATTAGCCAAATGAGCAGGAGTGTTGGTTTAGATTAAATACAATAAAGTATCTCCTCTGGTAGGTTTATTTACAGGTTATGAGAGGCCAAAACGATTAATAACAGAGTCGCAGAAGAAATCGCTGATAATGTCCGGCTACCATGGAGCTACAAGGTTCCAGTTAACATTGGGTAGATTAAAATTCCCAAGAAAAAGGATATAACATGATGGTGAAAATTTTTCTAGCGATTGGACCAGTTTAGTTGGGTAGGCCATGTCGCTGCTAGGAGAGCGGTAGTATTCTCCAATAAAGTATGTTGAGCAGGGATTGAAATGAACTTCACACCAAAGGATTTCACAGTCCGTTTCGAGGTCACAACGTCTATAACAACAAATGTTATCCCTTAGAGCTAACAAAACACCACCATCTTTTCCTAGGCGATCTCTTCGGTAGATATTATAATTAGATGACAGGATTTCTTGATCCATTATTTCAGGGTTCAGCCATGTTTCGGTTATAGCGATGATGTCTAATTCCTTTGTAGCGACCATACCATTCTCTTGTTGACAATACTACGGGCATTTAGACTGCATGATTTGAGAGTCGAGGAATTGAGAGGCCCAGGGTTCAGTTGAATGTCGTTAGATATTAGAAGGAAAAGAATGAATAGATATTTTCTGGTATAATAGCGATGGCGAAGCATCGATTTTCCATATATGACGAACTCTCGGTGACTTATCCTTGGGAATGAAGCGGCCAGGACGATAAGACCATTTGCGAATGAAAGCCTCCGATAGATAATATCATCTCTTGAGCTTTTCAGCAACACGTTGACAAAAAACAGCGTCAGGAGAAACGAAATAAGCGGAGCCACATGGGGAGCGTCCGTCATTACTTGCCAGACTCCCAGTGACCAACAATATAAAAACTTTATATAATATACTTTACAATATAAAAAGCAATAATATTGGACTATAAAAGGATATTGTATAAAAATGTAACAGAGATTGGTAATAGAAATACAACCCTATATGCAATTGACAAACTATTTACAAATGTTATTTTAGAGGCTAATGGACAGAAACATCATCTTTCTCTTTTTCAAGTTAAGTGCAAGATGGGAGTCATTAGATCAGGATCTCACAGTGTTTAGTGTGAAGTTTAGTTCTTGTGCACATCTTTGTAGCTCAGGAGCTGGACAGCTGGAGTATATAGTAGTACCATCAGCGTATTGAAATGAACCAATTGAGGAAGGGAGATGATCTTGCAGATCAGAAACATAGAGGTTAAATAACATTGGGCCAAGGATCGACCCTTGTGGCATGCCAAACCGTACTTTCACTGATTCAGATATACGATCATTGATCTGTACAAAATGTGACTGGTCACTCAAGTAGCTATTCAACCAGTGCAGATATGCCTTAGAGAAACCAAGCATTGATAACTTAGTTATAAGTTATATTTTACAAAATGGTCATCTGAAACAAAACAAGTTTCTCAAAGAGTTTTGATGGTGTGAGGATAACTGAAATGGGATGAAAGTGTTCCTCAGACTTCAGTTGATCAACTTTAGGAATTGGACTGATCCTTGCATCTTTCCATGCCTCAGGAAAATTGTACTTCCTGATACAGTTGTTGATAATAGTTGTGAGGGGGTCAGGAATGGATTCAGCCACCATTTTAAAGAATTTGACAGGGATACCGCTGGGGCAAGTAGATGTATCAGATCTTAACAATTTCAGCATACGCAGGACCTTGCCGTGGAGCAATTCTCAGAGTTTGAAACTAGCAGGGCTATCATCAGGTAGAGATTCTATTAGTTCTTCAAGACAGGAAGGTAAGTCACTACTAACAGGTAAAGTTCTCTTGGCAGTACAAGCAAAGAATGAGTTTAACTTATCAGGATCCTGCTGTAAGGGTTGCTGGTTAGGTTTCAGTATGGGGTGGATGATACACCATTCCTCCTTTGGGTTATAAGAGGATAACGCCTGCCTTGTGAAGGTCTCGTGAGCCCGACGAATACCTGCCTTCAACTGGTTTCTGACAGTCAGTCTGGTGGGTTTCATTCCTGAATTTATTCTGTGGCTATTATAGTGACTGTATTTTGCACTCTTTAAAGAGGGGCATGTCTCTTGAGCCACTCCTTTAATATGCTGTTAAAGTATTCTAATTGTTAAAAAAAAGCCAGAGTGGTGATTGATTGATTGAGTGGTGATTGAGCAGACATTCTGGCAATAGAAAACGCGATTTTGTGTGTTGTATGCAAAAGGTATAATGGCACCTGAAAATATTTGCTTGATTGTGGGTGCTTGTGCAGTGTTGGACAAAATTGCTGTGCAGTTACACAAGCCTATGGAGGATGATAAGGTAGAAGAGTTGACAGATGTGGATCCCTACCATGGACCTCAACAGGGTCTGTCAATTGGGGACCACATCTGTCAAACAATTTGGTTGACATTTTTAACATTTATGCTGTCTTGACTTTCTGTGATCCTTTTTTCACGTAAACTATTAATAGGTAATGAGTTGATTTCAAGCGGCATTTGGTGTAAATAAGCACTTTTAAATCTTACAGACTACAACTTTCAATTACCCATTCGTTGTCTTTAAAAAAAGTTACTCAATAACATAATTTCAAATGCAATTTAGTGTAAACAAACACTCATAATTATTTCAAAGACCACAAATTGCACTCGCCCTACAGGCTTGTGCAATTTTGCTGTCTTTATTCATGCTTATTAACACCAAATTGCATTCAAAATCAGGTCATTACCTAAATTAAATATGGTGTTAAAGGTAAATAGTTCAGTTTTGCAGACAAATGGCTCGGAGGAAAAGGTCTATATTGTAAAGCTTTGTCAATGTGTAGAAAGTCAGGGTCACTGATTTTGGGCTGTCAATGTTCTTGACTGACACATTTCCCCCTGAAGCTTTACTAATTCTCAGCCAAATATTCATTTTTTGGACACTCTCAGATGCTGACATCATCAGTTGACATACCAGCAAGACAGAAAGGATTTTATTTACTAAGTAACCTGAAATTTATTGTCAGTAGCCCCAAAATGTTTTTTGCACGGTCACCTTTCGTGAATTATCACTGCTATTGGTATGTATACATGACTATATATCGTTAATAGGTAATACAGCAACAGTAAAACAAAGGGTGCTGTCTCTTTTATTCAAAAGAAAATTTGCTTGTTGCCTGTAAATTTAATGATTAATTAAATTTAATTTTAATGCCCTAATATTATCATGGCAAAAGTCATAAGGAAGATACATGGGTTGATGTCATCTATAGTCAATTCACTGTCTCCTGCAATAAACAGTTCTTAGATGTTGGAATATATCTCCAAGGCCAATTAAGAGATACCAGCTATTGCACCATGGAAAGTAAGGTTCCTTTATCGCTCTCATCTTGTAATCGCTCTGAAAAAAGAAAACTGGTCATAAATAAAGTAACAAGTATTTAAGTATGTATCTGTATGCATCCTAAATAGTTGTTGGTGAGAGTTTGGTTTCTTGATTTGTCCATTTATCTGTTGAGAAAAGTAATTAAAACTCAAGGAAACAATTCTCACAGTCCTTGCTGTCAATTTCATGGGAAGCCTATAATCTGCAAGGACACTAACTACTCCAATTTTGATTAGGACTTCTATAAAGAAGTCCTAATCAAAATTGGTGACATCTTCAGAAATATGACAAATGACTGAGCAATAAAATCATTAGAAATTATTTGAAACCCTAAACAGCAACATAAGTCACTACCTGTAAGGTTACAAAGAATTGTCACAATAATATTCTAAATCAAGTTATAGAGATATCTTTACTAAACCATAGCCTTTACTTATTCTATTATTACTATTATTATATATTTTGTATGGCAATATAAAAGTTGTTTAACTGTTGATTCCAAATCATGGTCGAAGGTAAAGAATTAGAAGACCAGGTGTCAGCACAGGAAACAGAAGAGTTTAAAGTTTGCATTTTATGTTGACAAAAAGTCAAGAATTCTGGTTCGCTCTTCTCCTGGTAATTTTCGCATTGATTACACAATTAACCCCGTTACACACCAAGGAGCATATTTCAATGTTTCTGAATCCTATCGGGATTATTCACAGTCCTTGCATAAATAAATTATTTGTTGAGAAAATCTTTACTTGTACTTGTGAATAGATTGAGCAACCAAATAAATTTCAATTTTTATACTACATTTAGTTCCTGTTTGGTTGCGATTTAGGCAGAGCTTGTGAATTGGAAGGTCATAAACTGATGTAGCAGTCTACATCCTGGCTTTCCTTGTGAGTCCGACTTGTCTAGGATATGTCTGAATTACTAAGCCCATCTTCCATGTTCTCCTTGGGGTGGATTCCATCTCCAACACCAAGTCTTGTTCTTAAAGGTTTTTGCATTTCTTGTACCATCTATTCCTTAATAGTAAATTTGGGGCAAAATATTTCGTCCAACAACTCCAGAACTCTTGTACTACTTTCTCAGTGCTTCTCGTGAAGTGTTTTGGGCTAACACTCTGTTCTGGCTCCAGCAAAGGAGGCTGAAAGTGGTGTTCAATTGAGAGGTCATTTGTCGTGACAGGCAGATTTTCCCGGATCTAGACAGAGCTACAACAGAGAGGAAACCCATTGATCAAATAGGTCATTTCTGCCAGATATATTCTTCCCTGTTCCTCTGTAAACGTTTGATTCTTTGATGAAGCATCTAAGGCTTGTCTTCCTGATTTGATGAGACTTTCTATCACTCTGTTCTAATGGCTAGCTTGTGGAAAAGTTTGGGAATGTCCCAGCCTTGCAAAGTTTTGTTCAAATAACTTTGTACGCCAACAAAGTTTGTACCTTGATCCATTCAACAGTTACTGGGATATCCTCTGAGTACGACAAATCTCTGAAAAGCCATGAGAAACGTATATGAGCTTCTGTCTGTTACAAGCTCTGGATGGACCACTCTTGCATGGAAATATGATTACTTGTGCTTCCTTCAGTGTTTTTCTGTTGATTCTTATTTGCAAAGGTCCAAACATGTCAATTGCTGTGTTGCTGAACACTGGGAGACCTGCTGCAATGTTCAGTCTCAGAAGCTGACTCATCATTTGACTTAGCAACTTCCTGCAGGTCAGACATTTACCAGTTACTTGTTTGGCCATATTTTGCACACCCACGATCCGAAACGCTTGCTTGATTCATCGATGAGACTTTTGTAACTGCATTTTGTTTGCTTTTTGTAAAGTTTTTTCAAGAGTATTAATTAATGACCTTGGAAGGATAATGGGATTGTGCATCTCATCTGGTAATGATCCGATGTTCTCTAGTCTCCCATATGCACATAAAACACCTTGTTTATCTGATGCTGGAATCAGCTTCTTGTCTACAGTATATACCTTGATTGTCTGTTAACTCCACTTGAATAACCACAGTTTAGATTCTCTCAATTCTTCTGTAAAATGGTGTCTCTTTTTTTATTTTCAACCTTGTGTTGTTGGTGAATCGTAGAACATAGACCAAAGTTTTCCTTGCCTTGGCGAACGTCAAACAAGATTTCATCAAATATTCCAAAATATGGTTTCCTTTTGACTCCATTGATGTAGCTGAGCAATCTACTTGTTTTAGGGTGTTCACAGCTTTGAAGTTGTTGAGCGGCTTCATTTCCTCTGACAATTCTTCACCACATCCCTTGGGATTCTCTTTAAACTTGGGTGATTCTTCTTCTAGGCATTTCAGGAATGGAGGACCTTCATACCAGGTCTTCAACTTTTCTAGCTGAGTTCCTCTCATCAGGATTATGATCATATCTGATGTATTTACACGCTTCAGAGCCCATTGTTTTTACTGGATTTCAGCTACTCTTACCAAAACAAACAGTCTTGGAGAGGTTTTACGCCGGGTTAACATGGTCTGAGAATCAATCCAGAACTCTTTCTTGCAATTGCTGATCTCAGCAAATTCTAGTGCTTCTTTACATGTACTGTATAATCTTGCAATTGAGAAGCACCCCGTCAACTCCAAGCATGGTATTGACTTTTTCTTTGAAGGGGCAACAAATGCTTTAACCATGTGCAATATGCAGGAATAACTGCCATCTGTGAGTTTCCATCTGAGGAATATGGCTGAACCATAGGCTTTCTCTCCTCTGGCAATCCAACAACTCAATGCATTTCTCGTTTTTGGCTGAGAAATGCATTTCTGTAGTCATTTGTTTGTATATTATTTAGGGTGAGGTTGGAATTGATGATTACTCGCACTTTTGTAATGCATCTGATCCTGTCCAAATTTTCTTCCTAAATTGAGGCAGTTCACCATACTGACAACCATGTCGAAAAAAATCGAGCATGGGTCATGGATAATGTATTCCTTTTAACAGGCTGAGCTTGTGGTGGTGGTTCATGTGGCCTTTTTTTATTCTATAAAACCTAGTTTATGTTAGCTTTATGTTTTCCTCTCTCTTTATATTGTGAAAAAATTTGGAAAGATCAAATGAGATCAAACTGAGTGGTAATTAGATACATCCACCTAGCAACATGTCAATAGACTGTTGTGTAACAGACTGCATCATTAGAGATGCACAGATACTTTAGATCGGATGCATTCATGATGTTGGTGGTATTTATATTTTAAACTTGCTAGACCGTGCAGCAATACATTTTTGTTACTTTCCTTAATTGTTCTTTAGTAACTGTAGTTGTTTGTACATGTTTTAAAATCAGCAACACAAGCCTCTCTTGACAAAACTCAGAAAGTGTTACTTTAATCTGTCAGAATTTTTCCTTTCAATAATTAGCTTTGTGTAACTGTTGTTGAAAGAAATTTCACAGTTGTTTTGCTAGAGATATATTTCAAATAAATTAGTAACTGAGAAGATGAAACTTGAGTGCAAGTAACAAACTGTTAATACTTTTAGTGTTACTGTTGGCTGCTGTATTGTTTTAATGCTCTGAGGGCGTCTAAATCTTTCAAAAGGTGTTGGTAAGGAATGGTGGACCAAAAAAAGTTAAATTTAATTTTGATCATTTCTCATAATTCTACGACCATTCCTTTTCTTGTTATTACCTCATTGAATTGGAAAGTTCAAGCAGTGGCAGAGAACCTTAATAGCAGAATCTAGTTGTCCTGTACACATGCTACCTAAATGGACCCTCTGATGTTGCCTCTTGCCACAAAACTTGTCATCTGACAAAGCCTACCCATTGCCAATTTTTGATGAAAGCTGTTGTTGTACTTTGATGCAAGCTTGTGGTACAAACAGTGCAGTGAGGTGACAGTGGATTTATTTTCTTTCGATGACTAGCCATGCCACTAAAGTGACCAGTTATCAGTGTTGCACTATTAGAAACCAGAGAGCTACAGTCTTTCACCTTTACACAGAGCGTGTTTTCTTTGTGTTGTGAGGAGGGTTAAGGTGGTTTTTGCATTGGCTTTGTGTAGTTTTTCAGAACATTTCAATCCGCAGTGAACGTGTTTCAATGTTCTCTGTTTTGCCTCCAGGAAAGATACATCCCTGACCTCAGCAGTTAGGAGACCAAAGCAATTTGCTGTCTATACCTTCCCCAACAAGTTGTCATCAAAAGAGCTCCTAATTACCAAAAATATTACCCCAATGGAACTCTGTGCTGAGTACTGGAAATTCTTCATCTCATGAAAACCAAAATATGTTTGCAGATTAGCCAATGATGAGAAATTTGCATTTCAGACTTTCTCTTTGACAAGCCAGTATGCTGCGCTACATGCCTTAAACATGAGGTCATTTCTGTGGAGTTTCTTTTCCTGCACTTTTTTTTAATGTAATGTAGAGTTCACAATTTTTGTTAACAAAATATAGATACTTGTCCGTGTATTTCAGACTCAATGGGATCTTTGTGTTGCTGGATCATCTCGTAAACTGTTCACAGGGTGTGGCGTGAACATTTTGTGTTGCTTGCATAAGAAGCAAAACATTCCTTCTCCTTCTTCTCCTTCTTCTGCAAGTGTTTAGGCACTTCTGGAACAACCAGTTGTGCAAAAATCTGTCCTGTCCAGACCTTAGCTGAGATTTTTTGTGAGTTCATAGGTGCTAGAAATGGTCTCTAGCATACTTGTAGAAGTTGTATATGATAATGTCTGTTGAAAGGGAAAATAGTATTTCAACTTCTTTCATAGTCAGAGGTGTGTCTGAAGGTGATTTCTTTAGGTTTTGTATCACCTCTTTTGTTTGTAATATTGTCATACTTCCCTCCCTTGGTTATTGAGGAAATTATCAGTTCATATGCAATTCAACTTTGAATCATCTTCACTTGCTTTGCACTGACATAAGCTGTTCTCTGAAAGTTTCCTCAGCTCAACATACCTTACCTCTCACCCCTCTATTTTCACTGTAGTTAGTTCTTGGTGATACTTCTGGAATAGCTGCTCTGTGAGCTAAGAGACTACATTTGCCCATTTTCTGAAGTGTTTGGGAGACCATTGAGGAGTGAAGTATAGCATATGCCCCAAGTTGATATCAACTTCAAAGAACTGTTTATCTGTAATATTAGGTTGATTAAACAAAGAAACATTGTCTGTAAAGCAACCTCGCTACATGAACTACCATGAACTAACTTCTGTGGCCTCTGATCACTTTTCATCTCCTCTTGGTACTTGCTTTTATGTTGCACTACATCTGCACTAAGCAGATCTTGAAGTCTGTAACCCTCTTCAGTATATTTGCAAAGAGGGATGTCTAGCGCTTGGAAAAGCTTAACAACAGCAACTGCACCAATATTGAAATGTATCACTTCCAATGTTAATTTCTTTTGAATTTCTCAGCCACACCATCCCATTCAAAGATCTGTTTTGATCCTGTTTCTTGCCATGTAAGCACTTCTGCAGTAACTCATCCTCAATTAGTCTTGGCGATAACAATGCCTGATATTCTAGAAAAGTCATTTCCATGTGGTTTTGAAGCTTACATTGTTTACGTCCTTGGCTTAGCTTCCACATGGTGACACGACCATTGTGTAATAAGTAGCCTGTCTTTTGCCATTTGTCGCCAGGTTGCTGTGGAAAGATTTCTCAGTTCCAGGTGGAGGCATATTCATTACTGAGTGGAAGTGGCCTAAAATAAGACATTAAGGCTGTATTTAAAAGAAAAATGAAAGCAAGTAAAATCTAAATAACCGTATCTTAAGAAGTACATCAAAAGTATTAAAATACATTGTGATAATCTAATCTGCAATATCTACTCTAATTTAGCTATGTGTCATATAAAACACTACACCGAAATGAGAAGACTGTATCTTGTTTTAAATGGAAGTAAAGATAAGCATAGTCAAATGTTTAAAGAAAGTGAGCTCCACAGTTTAGCATCACTTTAATGACAAGTTTTGTTTGAGGTATTTGGTTGTTTTACCACTTTCCCCTGATTCCAAGGCAGAGGCGACTAATGACAGGTTAAAAAGACCCTTCTCCACAATGGTATCATGATACCTGTGTCAATGTCAAAGTTATCTTAGTATCCAGAGTAACTATCAGCTCTACTCCACCTTTTCATTGGGCGTTTGATGGATATCAGTGGCATATACTGTTTGAGAGAAGTGTACCCCTTTATACTTGATCCTTGCTTCTTCCACTGCCTGCTTGCTATTGGGGTTATAACAGTGAGACAAATTGGCTGTTAACCTTGCTAGGAATGGTCTTAGTTGGTATAGTGTATCTGTCTAAGCAGAGTCGCAAGCTGGCATCTAAGAGTTATCATTCAGATGTAAATATTAAATTTTAGGCAACACATTTGCAGTTTCAGGGATGACAAATAGTGGATGCTCCTGGCAATTATCGAAAGGGTCCCCTTTTATTGAACCAAAAATGTTTATATAGTCTTACTTGACCAGACAACGAAAGAAACAATTGTGTAAAAACCAGCCATTGCACTACCTGTGGTACGACCTTACTCATCAATGCAATCAAAGTAAATGTAATCACGTTTCATGAAATTCACCAAAAAAAGCTGTGTCTGAGCTTTGTATGTGTAAACAATTAGTGCCATTGTTCAATCATGAGGAAAGTGTGAGATGAAAGTAGAAAACCATCCTTTGATGTCATTCTGAAATGGACTGAATTTCAGGGTAAAAACCAATTTGAGAGCTATTTTGTCGTCACTTGTTTGGTTTGGAACGACATCAATTGTTGAGAAACTTCTGATGGAAGTAAGCAAGGCTCTCAAAAGATTTGGCTGCATTTGTGGAGTTAAGAGGTCGAATGATGAGTTGTAGATCACGAGACTGCTCACTTTGGTGTCCTGAAATGGCCACAAATAGGCCTATTGAAATCCTGGCGTTGAAGCTGAGAGTGATGGCAGTAGCTCCCACACATTGATTGGTGTAAACTTTGGATAAACCAGCTTCTTCACTGACATTTTTTTCATTTTAGTTGACTTATATGTAATAATAATAATATAGTAATCAACTTTATTTAACAAGGGCTACACAAAGCAGTAAATATACTGAAGAACCCCTGGCCCTATAAATAGTACAAATTAAAAAACTAATGACATTACATAAAATCATTCAAGACTTACTGTGTAAGGAGTTATTAAAATACAATTATGATATAAAAGTTAAAATTTAAACTATCTGGTATATTAAAACAGGGCAAAGATAAGGTCAGTTAATAAAATGTAAAATTTAAAAATACATGACAAAAATTATTCAGTAAATGTTCTAACAGGATTTCTTGAAGCCTATAAGATTCTGTTTCTTTCTCATCTAGCTGGGGATTTTATTCCAGAGGCGGATAGTTGATACTGTGGAGGACCCCCTCCACCCTCTCAGACTCCCATTTGAATTGGGGGCAGACAAGGTTTAATTGTCCATGTTTAATCGCTCATTAAGTAACGTCTGCATTTCTTATTAACATCTGAGTCATATGGATGGGCAATCGCCAGCAGTCTGTTAAATACCAAACTTGACTTATATATTCTTCCTTCATCATGAAAAGGGACCCAACCTAATTGTTTAAAAAGTTCAACACTCGTTGTTTTCGTATCAGCACCCAGCTGTGTGTTTCTGTAGCCTGAAAACTTTTAGAATATTTTCTGCAGAGTAGGATGTCCACACGGTTGAGGCATACAGCTTTGTCTACTTGACCTTTGCATTATAATAAAGTTTCCTTTGATCAAGAAGCAGCAAGCATCTTATTTTCCGCAGTACAGCCATTCTCTGTGTGAGCTACTTGCATAGACTATCCTAACTTTCAATAGTAGGAGGGTGGAATAGAAATTCAAGAAGCATGGATGCCCACGATCAAAAAAAAAAACAGGAGAGCCGTGCGACAGCGGACAGCCAAGGGAGCAAGTTACTGAATGAAACAGCAAGGATAGAAATGCACCAATCAGAGCTGTTGAAAAACAACTAATCACAGCAGAGCATCATGCGTTATAAGATCACGCAAGACCAGTCGACCTCATCACCTGAAGAAGACTAGCAGTATGCAGTCGAAATGTTGCGATCAACATCACGTGTGACTACATGGTGAGACAAATGAAAAACTTAGCTTTTATTGTTATTCACTACAATGAATAACCACAACCATTTTTTGATATTTTTCTCGTTTCCTACTAGATTATTTAATCCGTGTTCGGCACTTTTATTGCCATTTGATAGACACTTACTCAGGTTCCAGAGTTTCCAAGAATTGTTCTTGTTTTCAGCAATTTTAGTTTTAGTATTCCTGATAAGTTTTGGTCACACTGTTTTTTACTCGCTCAAAAATTCCAGTTGCTCTCTGCTTGGTTTTTCTGGCTTTCTTGAGAAGCTTGTCACGAGCCTTTATCCCTTTCAGGATTTTGGCATTGAACCATTTTGGTTGGACTTTACGCTTCACTCTCTTTTGCTTCAAAGGGAGATGCTCATCAATAATACCATTGAAAATTTTATACCAGGTGTCAACTACATCATTTGGATCCTCAAATACAAAGGCGCAGTCCCAGAGGGCTTCATACAGGGATGAAACAAGCTGCTCTTTATTAAGACTCTTGATGTCTTGATAAGCTATTGTGGTGTGTTGATCTCTTTGTTCTTTGAGCGTTTAAATTTCCTGTTAACAATAACTGGGAGGTGATCAGTTATCTCAGAAGACATAATCCTCATATTATGAAGGTACTACGGGTGACTACCCCAAATGTGATCAAGGCCCGATTTTCATAGGCTGTGTATTTCAAGCGGTCGAGCTTTGTACTATCCTGCACCTTTAGCTATGTTGTTTTTTCTTTAGATACTGCAAAAAAGTAGTGCACGATGGATAACTTGTCTAGCAAAGGCTTACTATAAGAAACAATCCTTCCTCCCTCCCTCTCTTGCCTTTAACTTTTGCCACTGCTTGTTCCTTTCTCTCTTATTTCCACATAGGTACTTATTTGAATTTCCTCTTTCATTTCTCTTGCTCTTTGGAAGATGAATTTGTGGTCCTTAGTGTTTCCAAAGAGGTGCAGGAGTTAGTTCGCCAGCCCTTATATTTTATTTTAATTCCTTTAATGCATTATATGCAAAATTCATTTCCTATTTATATCCAAAACTTTCTCATTTAGACCCTTAGTTCTATCTGCCAGCGAGTAGACCTCGACTTGGACCTAATTAACTGTCTTTTCCAGGATAGAAAATTTACCCAAATGCCCTCCAATCGTTGCAGTTGCAGTTTCAACTGTGGGGGGTTTGGATTCTTAAACAAACATATCTTGTCTGGAGTTGGAGACCTACTGATTTTGAGCACTCGTCTTTGGTTTTGAATCGATAATACTATTTTTAGATTTGAATCAAACATTTTGTGTGCGATAACAAACATAATGCAAAAGCATACAAATAGAAATTACATAAGCAAAATTATACCTCTTCTGAATTTTGCACGGTCTCAAGTAAATCAGTTCACGTTGTTATGACTTATTTTTATTGTTGGCTCCTAAAGGAGCCGTTTGTGTGTTAGGAGAGACAACTTTAATTGTAAACTCGATCATCGAATTTGAATGGCTACAGCTTTCCATCTCGTCGCATGTTTGCCATAGCTGGCAGGTGTCGCCGAAGTCTTCTCCAGCAGACTGTTTATAGG
Source organism: Pocillopora verrucosa (assembly GCF_036669915.1). Taxonomy (NCBI): domain Eukaryota; kingdom Metazoa; phylum Cnidaria; class Anthozoa; order Scleractinia; family Pocilloporidae; genus Pocillopora; species Pocillopora verrucosa. The sequence continues at coordinate 2,754,593 of NC_089325.1, forward strand.
TCTTGAACAGAGCCCACGCATATTTCTCGTGATGCCGATTCGAATTCACGCTCATCTGCAATTCATAATTCAGCGATAGCGATGAAATCTCCGAGGGTGCTGCGGGGGCAACTGGCCAGCCAAAACGCATTTGCCATGCTACAATTGTTTTCCTTAAGGATTTGTAGCACCCTCTGGTATCTTGTTTGGATTGTGGCCAGACTGTGGGTGCTGGCACGAGTGGCGTCTTTCTGTTGAGGTTGCTGCTGAGGTTCGTCAGAGAGTCTTAAGCTCGACCTTGAGCTCAGCAATAGTCCTTTTGGCATCCACCAACTTAGTTTTCAGAGTCTTGATGGCCTCTGACTTTGTTTGCACTAGATTGGCCAACTCTTCCGCATCTTTTTCTTTTTCCTCCAACTCGGCGGCAAGCTCTTGATTCTGTGGTTGTTGGTTTTGGAAGGACTGGCCCACCCTCTCGTGGTCTTTCACAAAGTGTCGTACTTTTTTTAAGCTCTTGGTAGCTTGGCTTATCTTTAGGCTGTTGATTGCTCTGGGGAGGCCTTCCTCTTCTTTTTTTGAGGTGGCTGAGCTGGACAAGAACATTGCCGGTTATTACCAGAACAGACACCACACTTGTTGATACAATGAAAAATTGAGTGGTCGCCGCTGCAGATAATACAATTTAAAAGTCGCTGAGACATTGTTTCTTGTTTGTGAATAAATACGTAATGATTGTATTTCTCTTCACAAAGGCATCCCCCCTGATTGGATTGATAAGAAGACCAAAATTGTCAAGAATCGCACAACGTATCATAAATATATGACGTACCAATATACCAAAAATTAGGATTACATTGCATTATAGGGCGCTTCTTTACTGCACTTTTCGATGGAGAATATTAACACACTTTCGTTTAATGCACAGGGGATTTTCGTGTGCCTTTAAGTTTAAGTGGCATTTTGAAAAATTTTAAGCATTTATAGTAAGTTTTACATCGATTTTTGAGTGCAAAAATGCACTAGTAAAGTTATTTCACTACCTGTCGCTAACCTGTTAGTTACCTGTCGGTGGCCTGTCAGTTTAGTGTCGGTCAATTTTCGGTAGACTGTTGGCCAACAGTTGGCAGACTGTCAGTGGAGGGGAGCTATTCTTCACAATTACCGAGAACTCTGTTTGCCTCAATCTCCTTAATCGCTTACCAGTCGTTTTGTGCCCATGGATCTTTTGTACCCAGACGATTTGTACCCAGGCTCAGACATTTCGTACCCACTTTTGATCAGTGCGTACCCAACCCTCTGGTCGATTTGTACCCAACAAATTATGAGACAAAATGTTTAAAACCAACATAAACACTTATTCATTTATCCTAGTAATCGCAAAAAAGCCAATTTCTAATCACAGAAACATTGAAAAGTTATCTTTTAGTTAATACTAAAAGAAAAATAGTGACCTTGTTGACCCATCCTAATATATTTTGCCTACTACCATGCAGCGCTTACGACTAAACGTACTTTCTCTACTCAGTAAAAAAGCTAATTTCTAAATCATAGTAATGTTGAAAAGTTATCTTACCCTTGAACAATCATGAGATAGTTGCCCTAGCTGACCTATCCTGATATGTTTGCCCATTACCACAGAGCACCTATATGAATAACCGTACTTATTCTACTCAGTAATAAATAAAACTCCTAGTGGTAAGTTCAGTTCAGTTCAGTTCAGTGCATCACTGGCCTGTTTATATTGGCACATCCTTTGAACAGCTGCCTGAGTGAAATCTCCTCCTTTTTGACAGCCTCCCAAAGAGCCGCCTCTGCACTTCACGATAGGTGGACCTCTGCATTCGCTCAAGCTAGCAGTCAGAGACCAGATGAATTTGTAGCAACACTAGTCTCGCTTCTTTGTGCAGTAGGGCCACAAACATGTGGAGGGGCAGACCCCATCAAGCAGCAGCTCTTCTGTTTAGGCTATGATGCCAGCCCTCAATATCATTGTTTGTTCTGATTGATTGCATAAATACGCTCCAGCACTTGGGCGGCCAAACTGTGCTGCAAATCCAGTTTTCCTCGATGTAACTGACAAATTTCTGTAGAGGTTCCATCTTGGCTTCTGGTTTTAGGCTGTCGAAGGTTGCATACTTTTTTACACGTGATACACTGATATGCCATTTCCTTGAAAGTTTTTCTAAGCGATAAAAATGAACGAATATTGAGAAAGTTTTCTCGGAGCTTTTTATAGCTGGACCCTTGCACCAAATAGATCGAAATTCTAGTCATTTCATTGGTCAATGCTCATATTATTTGCATTTTAATCGTTTTAAGAAGTTTTGCAAGCAAAACCTTCAAAAATTTTTATAGGTGGACCCTCAGACCAAAACGATCGAAATTCTGACCATTTCGTTAGTTAATGCTAGTGTTGTTTACTCGCTTTGTTACAATATTCTGATTTAATACTTTTGAAATGATAGAGAAAAAATCACACCTATCTTGCGCACGATAATAATTAGCTGTTATTGTCAAGAAACTCGCAAGTATAAACAATAGAAAAGCAAATAACACTTACCTTATGTGGGTCACTGACACCTATTGTTAAGTAAAGTTCAACAATATAACAAATAAGATCACACACATACCCTGCGCATGCGAGCGTGCATCTTAATTATTTTGCGATTACTGGGATAAATGAAATGAATGTTTACGTTTGTTTTAAACATTTTGTGTCATAATTTTGTTGGGTACGAATCGCCCAGAGGGTTGGGCGTGAACTGATCGAAAGTGGGTACGAAACGTCTGAGCCTGGGTACAAATCGTCTGGATAAGAAAGATCCATGGGTACGAAATGACTGGATACCCCCTAACTATACACCCATAATCAAGTACAGGAAGTTTCGGTTTACAAATCTTGAACAAAAATTCACATGGCTCTTGATATTTCAAATGTGAATAAGTCACCTGGATAAATTTCTTTGTGAACTTTGTATTAATTGTGCAGCTGATAAACAGGAATGAAGAATTTTGAGAGGAAGTTCTCTTTGTTCTGTCTCATCTAAAGTACCAGTGGGAGAAGTAAATAAGCAAGAGATAACGATCTCCCAACTGCGTACACACTCATTGGTATGTCACAGTGATGACAGTCGCTCCAGACTCCCCTGTGGTTACCTGATACACCAATTTCTGCACTGAGACATTAAATTAAAAAATGAAAAAGTCCTCTTTGGCATGGTACTCACTTTCATCGTTTTGAAATTAACCAAACAGGGCTGAGCACTGTTCAGTGACAGCATTTATCATTATTTTTCCTGTAGAAACTTAAGACTACTCATATTGATTGCTTTTAAAGTGTGTTGGTCAAATATCAACGCCTTGAAATTATTGATGCAGAGTTGTTGCTAGTGAAAGAGAGGCAAGAGATTGTTCTCAGGCATACAAAGCTTACCATGCCATGTGCGGTCTCCCTAGCTTTGAAAATACCACATGCTCATTAAAAAATTTTATCAAGATGGAATTTAAAGTTGCTGAAATTGTGCAAGCCTCATCATCACTGCTTCACTTCTTCCTGGGATACTGAAAAATTGCAGCTCCTCTTTGGGGAATCCCGATCCCTATTGCATTTCCATGAGCAGCACAAGCTTGCTAACGGATCTTTCCAATTTGGAGCTGTTACTTGTGACAGATCAGACACTACCTTGCCCACTTAGTTTTTGCTTGCAACTGCTGGAGATATTCTTTACTCCACCTTAACCAAAACTCTTGTGCTAAATGCTGTGTACATCTCCCTTTCTTGCTACAGTAAAGGTCTCCTCTCTTAATCTCGCCAGGTGGAGGCAGCGTAAGCCTTGTCTTTCCTGTGAGCAGAATACTTGGTGATAAAGGTGGTTTGAAAGAGGGTCATTTATTGTTTCCATGCTCAA